>NC_037677.1:22886010-22927043 GCF_003255815.1 Theropithecus gelada | reverse complement strand
TATATATATATATATATATATATATATATATATATATATATATATATGGTCATTATGAATGTTGAGGAGATCATGGCCCAAAAGATTGAAAGGGATCTCAGGGCATATTAGGAACACGTGGGACAGACTGAGTGGGTCATATTTAGGGCCCTCAGTTGGTGGGGTACCAGACCTGACAAAACTGTAAGGTTACAGGTTTTGATTTAAAACATGAGGTAGTTTTTCTAGATACACCCACGAAGATAATCCTTTCATTACTCCGAGGAATGAGGTTTCTAAACAAGGTGGGATTTATAACAGATATGGGTGTTCCTGTGTCAAATAAGGATGGTTGATGATTAATCTCTCCTAATTGTCAAGGTAGAATACTGGGAGAGGTGAAACACTTTAACTTCCTCAGAGCACCCCTGGTCTTCCTGAGTTGTATCCTCCTGCTGTGGCTTCCATTTCAGCCTAAAGCAGTCCCTTTTCAAGTGTCCCAGTCTTTTACATTAGTAACAGGCTGAGGGAAGAGTCCTCACACTGGGGTGGTTTAACATTTTTCTGTGACTGAGAGGTTTGAGAAGTTAATTGTGTTGGGAGAAGAGCTGAGTGTTGGGAAAGAAGCTGAGACAGGGCTTGGAACATGTCCAGGGTCCAGGGTCTAAAACCCCTCGTGGCCTTTGGAATGTGTCTGGACTTGCTGGCTCCTTGCTTCTGGCACTCCCATTGTCTCAAGTAGCGGTATGTTTCAGAAAAAATGCTAAACCGCCACAGCTGTGGCTCATTCGCTTGATGCACTGCTTCCTTTCAACCCCATCCTTACCACCTGTTTCTTTGTTTGATCACCAATAAATAGCATGGTCTCCCAGAGCTTGGGGCCTTCGCAGCATCCATACTAGCGTTGGCCCCCTGGTCCCACTTTCTCTCTTGTCTTTTCTCATTCCTTTGACTCTACTGGACTTCGTAGTCCCCATGGCCTGGTGTTGGGTCTGATCACCCCAACAAATTGCTTTAACTGTAGATGCATAACTTGGGCAGTCTATAGCACAGGATAACTTCTCAGCTAAGGTAACCAGTTTGTTAGTCCCAGCCATAACCCAATTTACAAGGGTGGCTAAATCATCATCTGGTCTGTTTTAAAAGTTTGCATTTAATAACGTATCATTTTTAGTGTTTTCAAAGCAATCAGCTGACATCTTGCAATACCATTGCAAGTTTTACTAAAACATGTAAAATGATCTGATTCTTTTGGGTTCTGGTGGCACTGCTAGATTTTATTCAATCCACAACCCTTTGGAACACTGAGGGAATGATATTTAGCAGAGCAGGCGCTCACTCCCAGACATCTTTGGGCCTGTCTTCTGGACTTGTGGGGGTTGATTGTTGTCATTCTATTGGGCCTTTGAGGATCAAGTCTGCTAAAGGGTCTGATCTCTATGTTTTTTTCTAGCCATTCCTTAGCTTTAGCATCTGAAACAAGCATGTGTACCAGTTGGTAAAGGTCTGAACGACCTGGGTCATAGTTCTGATAATGAGCTCAAATTCATGGGCAAACCCAGTTGGATCTTTATGGAGGTCAGGAAATTCTATAACTGTGCCTCGTAGCTCAGCCTCTGACCAGAATTGATAGGCAAATGCTGTGGTTCCTCTATCTGTTATTGGTTGTTTTCAAAACAGGGCAATCATGAGAGATGTCCCTATAGGGTCCCCCTTTTCCCATCTTCCAGATGAGAGGGTGACACTGGGGCTGTCAGAGAATCAGCAGGAGGTAGAGTCTTGGAAGTTAGACCCCCTGCTGCCTTCTGTTGAGTGAGTAGCAGTCAAGGAGGGGAAGATGGTAGACTGGAGCATGCATGAGGAGGGAACAGATCTGGTTCAGGAAGCTCAAAGAGGTTGGGGTAAAGTAGGGGTATACTTGGAGGTGGGGAAGGCACCAAGAGGGAAGTAAATGATTCTGAAGATTTCTTTGAGATAAAGCACTAGAGGGTTCTCAGCATCTCTAAGTTGCTTCTTGGTCTTCTATAAGGAGATGAGGCAATCTTCCCCCATTTTGCTCCTCTCCAGATATCACTGAAAGCAGCTCTCCCATTCTGGCTGTTTAGTTTTTGTGCGTGCCTTTTCTATTCTAGTTCACAGATGCACTAATTTGGGCATCTCAGAAGATCCCCATCTCGGCCATTGTAACTTAAGAGTCTGCTTTGGTTGTAGTTGTCCATTTGACCAAATATTTGCATGACAATTCGCCAAAAGCATTTTGCGAATACCCAGCCAGAGTTTCTAAGGTTGTAACTTTTTGTTGCACAGCTGCTGGGATTTTAGCCAATGTAGAGGCCTAATTTTCCATAGTTTAGAGTTCTCCTTCAGATATTATTAAGTCGGTGAATGTGTCAGACTCAAAGTGTGCTGCCTACGGACCTAGCTTTCCAGGGCAATTACTCTCTGAACTGGTTTGGTCCACCTGTGTCACAACTACCTGGCACAATGTGTCAGGGGCTTAAGATGTGGGAGGGGTCAACTCCTTATATGCACCTGCCAGGTGAGAATAGGCCCTAATTATGTTCTCCTGAGGGAGAAACCTCATTGGAGCCACTGCTGCTCTTAGGAGGCATTCCTCCCAGACACCCTCACTTGATTCTCAGTCACCTGAGAATGCCCTGAAAGGCTGAGAAAAGCATGGTGCTCTTTTTTCCTTTGGAGTGAAAATTCCACACTCATAGGCTAGAGGGGTTTAGAATTCATCAAATCTGACAGGTTTGAGACCAAAACATACCAAAACCACCACCACCACCACCACCACCAAAATCCCAAGAAGATAGAAACAAACAAACAAAAACAGCTAAGCAAAACAATGATCACACAAATTATACAATTTCTGAGAACTCCAATTGTAAGTTGAAATTAAGACCAGCTGGTTGCTAAAACTTTCAGTCATTATAGAGAATTTGCAAGACAAACTCCCAACTCAGCTCCTTACCTAGCAATGGGGCCCAGATTGAAGACCACGCTCCACCCACACAGAAGCAGACAAGCTCAGCTTCCTTGATGGAAACCAGCTGAAACTCCAAGGAAAAAAGTTTACAGCAAAATAAACCTCAGATCTTACAACTGCCTTGTGAGAACCTGGGCAGAGGACCCAGATAGACCATGCCTGAACTCCTGACCCACCCAAACCGTGAGATAATAACTGTGTGTGATTTTAAGATGCTAAGTTTGTGATGGCCTATTATGCAGCAATAGGAAACCTATACAATAATGAAGGATATTCATTATAAAAACAAAAGCCTGCCATCTACATACTTATTGGAAAATATTGCTTCCCCTTTGCAATTTCAACAAAATATGGATGCCTACTGTTTCAACCCTTTTATTAACATCATTCTTGTAGTAGGAAAGAAAAACAAAAACTCCAGGAATTGGAAAGGATACAATACTGTCACTATTACAGATATTTTTGTGTGTATACGGGAAATCCAAGATTCTACAGATAAAATACTCAAGTAGAAAATATGAATTTATCAAGATAGCTGAATCCAAGTTTAATACATAAAATACTGATTTTACTTCTATAAGAAACAGGAAATAAAATGTAAGAATAGAATCAAAAGTATCAAATAACTGGGAATAAATCTAAAAATGTATATATGCAAGATCTCTGTAAGTTAACAAGACAGAATAGGCCAGGCGCAGTGGCTCATGCCTGTAATCCCAGCACTCTTGGAGGCCGAGGCGGGTGGATCATGAGGTCAGCAGATGGAGACCATCCTGGCTAACATGGTGAAACCTCATCTCTACTAAAAATACAAAAACAAAATTAGCCGGGCATGGTGGCGGGCGCCTGTAGTCCCAGATACTCGGGAGGCTGAGGCGGGAGAATGGCGTGAACCCAGGAGGCAGAGCTTGCAGTGAGCCGAGATTGCGCCACTGCACTCCAGCCTGGGCAAAAGAGTAAGGCTCCGTCTCAAAAAAAAAAGAAAAGAAAAAAAAAGAAAAAAGAAAGACAGAATAACTCAATATTCTAAATGTCTTTTGTCCCCAAATTATAGACTCAATGCAATTCCAATAAAAAATGCTTGCTTTGTAGAGCTCGGCATGTTGATTATAAATGGTATGTGGAGTCCTATTCTCCTTTTTCTTCCTGAACATTTCAGTTCAAAAGTATAGGGACTAAGTCTGGAAACAAAAACACAGTTGTGGTGGCCCAGAGTGAGGGGCTGGAGTCTGGATAAAATGAGAACGGCCTAAGTGTAGGAGTGAAGCAGCATTACTGTTGGAGTAATATCTGAGGTTCATTGTCTCACGCCAGGGAAATCAAGGATGTGGACACACAGGGGTGAGGTTAAGAGCAGAGGTTTGATAGGTGAGAGAAAGAAAAGCTCTCCCCTGCAGAGAGAGGGTCCCGGGCGGGTCTTCCAGTCTGCGGCAAAATGCACACAGTTTTATAGATGAGCTTAAGGCAGTGGTGTCTGATTTACACAGGGCACAAAAGATTGGTCAGACCAGGTGTGCCGTTTGCATAAGGTGCAAAAAACTGGTTAGGGCTAGGTGTGCCATTTGCATAGTGCATGAAAATCTGACCACCCCCACCCTAATCTTTTATTATGCAGATGAGTTCTCTGCCTGGCCAGCACCATGTTGCCTGTTCCTTTACTGTACAAAGAAAAGGGAAGATGGAGCCTCCATACTGAAAGTACGTCGCCCTCAGGTAGCCCTTTTCTATTGGCACAATTGCCAGCATTCACCCATGCAAGCTTCCAGCTTGCTTATCTATGTCAGCAGCTCGATTTTTCAGGCTGCTCCTTGTTAGAAATGATTTGGGACCTGCTTTTTGTTAAAAGAGAAATTCTGCCAAGGACTCTTTTACCCTTGCTATCTGCCTAAATAATTTCTATCTCCTATGTTAGGAGTGTCACCCTCTACAGGGTTGGAGGTCAAGTAAGGGCACCCCTGAAAGGTAGATGGAATAGAATGAGGTATCAAAGACAGAGTCAGGAGGCAACCACACGGGGGAAGGGATAGTCCCACATGGGTTTACAGCATTTGAGGTGGAAGCATCTACATAAGAGGGTGGCCTGGCACAGGGTGTCTGGGAAAGGATGGAGTGAAGACAGCATCAGCTTGGGAGGAAAAGCGGTGGAGGCAACCTGATGAAGGGTGCTGGAGTCCAAGGGGGACTGGGGAGCACAGTTGCTTAGGGGCTGGGACACAAGAGATTGGTTACACACACGGGGATTGAACAAATCAGTAAATATAGCAGATTCTTGAACAACATCATTTCATTGTCACACTGATGAGAAAAAGAATTCCCAACTGGGCTCCCATCTATGTGGAGGTTGCACATTCTCCCCTTGTCTGTGTGGGTTTCCTCCAGGTATTCTGGTCTCTTCCTACATCCCAAAGCTGGGCATGTTAGGTCATGTGATGTGCTGATGTCATGACATGGTCCCAGTTAGAGTGAGGGCGGGTGTATGTGAGTGGCCCTGCAATGGGATGTGTCCTGTCCAGAGCTGGTTCCCACTCTGCACCCCTAAGTGCAGGAGAGGCTCCGACAATGTGTGACCCTGAACTGGAATAAGCAGGTTAAGAAGAACAAACAAATGCAAATTACTATAAAATAAAATGTTGTAGGGTCTATGGTCATAATACAAATGCTGCGGTACACAATTATGTGGTATGAAAGTGCTCCATGAGCCTGCCGTATTTGTGACTATTTTTGGACACAAAAATAGTGTTCAGATAGCTGCATGAGGGCAGCAGGTGCTCCTGACAATTTTTTCACTTTGCATCATTTATTCCTTGATTTAACACAGCACCACCACTACAACCACTATCACTCACTGATGCACCCAAATTTGGGTAGTATCTTAATTTTTTAAATTAATCTTTCCTAAATATACGTAGAGTTCACATTTACTTCAATGTTTAGTATTCATGTTTTGGGGTCTTCACTTAGAAGTTTAGTGATGTTATTGTGACCAACGATATGTCAACGATATGTATGTTTTATTTGTATCGTTTAGCCTATGGCAAAATTGGTTCTGTTATATGTCATTTCACTTAAAGTCAGATTCCAAAGCCTATCGACAGCATGAAGTAAGTACTTAATATATATTCAGGATGAAGGGAGCCAGGTTACTGTCAGAAAAGGAAGTTAAACATACAGTTGACCCTTGAAGTGTTCAAAGAATAAGGGGGACAGGTTCAGAAGGACACAAAGTCGGCTTGAAATGGCTACTGTTGGCCAAATCCAGGGGCATCTGAACACCAAATTAGTAAGATTTCCCCTCTCCCCCTATTTGTTCACTGGTTTTGTTGTATTTATCAATATAGAAGGGATAAAGGAATAAGAACATCATCATTTGGTAACCATCATAATAACTGATTCAAGCACAAATCACCAATGAAAGGCTTGATCTCATGGCTGAAGTTCTGAGTAGTAGCCAGATATTTACAAAACCTCAAAGTATCTTTATACAAGATACTTATTAAATACAAAGTATATAGTAGCTTTACCATGGACAAACATGGCAGGATGTGGACTTCGATTATCTGAACAAACCAAATAATCAAAGTCAACATTGGCCAGTAATGGAAGCAAGTTGACAGCAGATGCCTCCAGATGCTGCACTGCAGAGAACTCAGCCTGCGTGAAAGCCATGCCCAAATGGCACAACCTGAAGCTAATCATGAGAAAACATCGTACAAACCAAAATGGAGAGAAAGCCTACAAAACAGCTGACCTATACTCTCCAAAAACATAAATTTGATTGTCATGCAACTGTCCCAGATTAAAGGAGACTAGAGAAACGGGACAATTGGACCAACACAGCACACCTGGTGAAAATCCCCCATCTTGAATTTTCCTCGGCTATCAAGGATATTTTGGAGACAACTGGCAAAATCTGCATGAGGTCTATAGATTAGATATTAACATTGAGCCAATGTTAATATCCTGATTTTGACCATTAAACTACACTTATGTAAGGTAATTCCTTGTATTTAGGAAATATGCATTATTTAGAAATAAAGAGGCGTCATGCCTGCAACCTACAAACAGTTCAGAAAAAATATCTGTCATAAGCACCTATATTCATATTTATCTAGAGAGAGAGGAGGAAAAGGGGGAGAAAGGATGAAGTAAATGTAGTAAAATGTTAACATTTAGGGAATAATAACCAAAAATTATTTGTACTACCTCTTACAATTTTTCTGTAAGTCTGAAATTGTCAAAATAGAGTGTTTCTTAAAAGAAAAACAAATTTTAATAATGATATTAATGAATGATAACCCATTGAATAAAATAAACCATGAACCCATATTGATAGAAGTAAATGAATAAATTGAGGGTTTGATGAGGAACAGAGATATGTACATAGTCTCAAATTACCTCCCCATAAAATACTAATTAACCACAAGGTGAAAAAATAACATTACAGAGGAGAAATTCAGCAGATACCACTGTTAGTGATCAATGCTAACATTGCCAGTAACAGGGCAAATCAAAACTGTAGGGTCACAGGTAAGATGCAATGAGAAGATCACTGGGTCACTTCTGTGATACTCCTGCCAAAAAATCATGTAATCTAAATCTAATCACCATGAAACCCAATTAAGGGACATTCTATATTACTGGACTTTACTCTTCAAAATACTCAAGGTCATGAAGGTCAAGGAAAGACTGAGGAACTGTTCCAGACTGAAAGAATCTAAGAGATACAACAACTAAATACAAGCCGTGGATTGGAATGGGATCCTTTTGTTATAAAGGACATTACAGAGAAGTAACAAACTAGAATGTATTAATGTTGACTTTCTGATTGCAACGTTTGCACTGTAGTTACATAGAATGTCCTGACTTGTAGGAATGCCCACTAAAGTAATCAGGGGTGATGGCATAATGTCAGCAATTTACTCTCAAATGGTTCAGAGGGGAAAGTCTTTGTATTAAAATTTGGAAATTTTCTCTAAATTGAAGACTATTTCCAAAAGGTTAATTAGAAATAAATAAACAAACAGAAAAGGTGAATTAGGCAAATCTTATTTCTCCCTGAGAAGAGCTATATAAATCAGTGCTTAAAATTGTGTATATTTGATGGCACTGTAACGATTGTTAATACATCCAAACATGAACAATGACCATAGTTCCTGCACAACAAAATGACGTCTAAGTCCAACTCTACCACTACATATAGTGATAAAAATTACAAAATACAAATAAGTCATCAATTAACTGCACTAAAGTATTAATGACAACTTCGTGGTTTGGCTGTTTAAACAGCTGACATTTGGGCACTTTCAGTATGTAAAACTCAATATTCCTGGTTTTCACTGGCAAAATCCACTTAAAAGTTAAAGAAGCCAAGTTACATTGTTTAAAATACTATACAAATTTTGATCTGACACATATGATACAAAAATATTTTCCTTTAATAAAGATTTTTACATGTCATATATTAATATTTAATGAGAAACAATTAAAATGTCACATAAACAGCCCAGTAATAAAATTTTATCTTTCAGATCATATAATTTTTCTTTAAAACCTGTACATATTCTCTTGATGCTTTCCAAACCAGATCTTGATTTAGATTTGACTCATCAGTAGATCCTAGAGGAGAAGCTATTGATCCAGATTCCAATTCAGCAGCAGCTAAAATGAAAAAGAAAGAATTATATTCTTTACCTAAAAGATTTCAAAGTTAACTAAGTAAAAGTCAGTAAAAGAGTTGAGAATTTTGTCAGTTTTAATAAAGAAATATATCTATGCACAACTATTATACAAGATTACTATTAAATATAATTTGCCTGTGGTTGCACATTGAATTAATTTATCCTTGTGGTTAAATATCAGAGCTTCTCTTCATTCATTTATTCAACAACCATGAGCAAAGTAAGCACTGGAATTACAAGATGAAGATGATATGATCCATCTCTAACAAACATATGCTATAATCTGAAAAAACAGACAAACATACAATTTCCATACAGAGTCACAGATACCATGAGAGGTATAAGACATGAGAGGTATAAGGAACACACAGAACGGACACCTATCCCAGGTCTGAGTCAATAACGTAGGCTTTTTGATGGAGGCAATGTGTAGACTGATACCTGAAGGACAAGGAAAACATGCCAGACAGAAGGAAGAAGCAAATGCCAAGAGCTGGAGCTGAGGAAGCTCCCTGTGGAATTCCACGTGGTCTAGGGTGGCTGGATGCCAGAGCAAAGGGGCCCGGAGAACAGTAAGGGGTGAGAAATAAGGTTGAATGACATGACAAGGACCACATTGATGTGGGTGTTTTTATTCCATGCTAAGGAACTTGGAGCTTCTCCTGAGGGCAAAGGGAAACCAATGACAAAGTAAATGACTGGAGATTTAAAATGTCACCTGTCAAGCGACTGCTTATGAACTGTAATTACAGACTAGGTATTACTAGGTAAGTCTGGGGTCTTTGGGCCTTAAATCACCACCATACCCCTGAGAAGTTGATGATGCCTTTGTTTTCTAAGAATAATTTCTGCATGCTGGCTACAGTTTTATGGGAATGGCAGAAGTGAAGAAAGTGTAGAGCCGAAAAAAAAAGAGCTGCAAAGACTTCTTGAGATTTTTTTAAAGCTATGGAACATGATGAATTAATGAGACAAAGGAAGTATACTCTCCACTATGAATATTTATGTTTTCACATCTTTCATTAGATGTGTGTAAGAAAGAACATTTAATGTAGTATCTATTAGCCAAACAATGGAAAGGGATCCCACTCACCATTTACAGTTTATTTCAGAAATCAATTAATCAATCTAAATTTAATTCATGAAGTTTGGCAACATACCTTCTTCGAGTTCTCTAGTTATATTTTTTTCTAACTCCTGCTGCATCTGAAATAAGTCAAATGTTATTTATAATGTTTAAGTTACACAAGAGACATTATCATGGGAATGATATATCACTTACAAAACGTGGCCTGTAATACTCTTAAAGACTACACTTGATTGCTTAAATATAAAAATAATCACATAAATAAAATTCCTACTTAAGTTTGGATTTTAAAAATGTGTAATGTTGTTTAATCTGATAAAAAGTACAATTAATATTTGTCTATTGCATATACATAATGTCAGAAAGGTGATATTTTCTCTTTTTAGTACAAGGTTAAACAACTGAAGTCATAGTTTGCAATGAATGCATTACTTTGAAATTCTTAGCAAAACTCTGACCTTTATAAAGCTTAATCAGTTTTTTCACTTTAATGGATTTTTCCTTAAAATAAACTTTCTGTTGGGGCACAGTGGCTCAAATCTATAATCCTAGCACTTTGGGAGGCCAAGGCAGGCAGATTGTCTGAGCTCAGAAGTTCGAGACCAGCCTGGGCAACATAGTGAAATTCCATCTCTACTAAAATACAAAACAAATTAGCCAGGTATGGTGCCGTGCACCTGTAGTCCCAGCTACTCAGGAGGCTGAGGCAGGAGAATTGCTTGAACCCAGGAGGTGGAGGTTGCAGTGAGCCGAGATTGCACCACTGCACTCCAGCCTGGGCGACAGAGCGAGACTCCATCTCAAAAAAAAAAACAACAAACAAAAACAAATAAAACACTTTCTATTGTCTACTTTTAGAAAATTAAAATTTTAAAGTATGTTCTATGCTATTTTTTGGTACAAAATCATCAATATATACATGAAGAAAGTGATACTATCATAATGTCATGTGAAAATTCTACTGGCAAAAAAGTAAGTGAAAATAAGTATTATCCTACCTATATATTATAAGTAACATTTCTTTATTCATGTAAACACAAAGATTTCAGAAAATTTGCTCAAAAAGTGATAAATATAAGTTAAAGCTAGTTTTCCAGTTTAGTTTCTTTGATTCACAACTTGGTAGAATTATAAACAGAAAAAATATGTATAGCTCTTTAATTCTAATTTTGATTTCAAAAATTAGTACCAATTTTTTAAACATCTAATTTTATTTATATATTTAACTATGAAATGTGTGGGAATATTTCAAACTATATTGCAAGTGGCCCATTTAGAATGCTCTTATTTAAATCTTTTTTATAAAAGGTATTCTCTCTCTAAATACCCAGAACGCGGTCTGAAACAGCACACTATATAGTGAGCATAACAGGCACTTTGTGGGGATAATGATAATATGATATCCAATGCTTTTAAAAACGTTAGGCATGAAGATAAAATTTTTTGACTAACAGGTTTCCTAATTTTTTGTAAGACTGTTTTCCATATATTTCTGTGACAGTAACATTACAGACAGGCCTTACAAACTGAATAATGTGACAACAGCATTAGCAGACAGGTCCTGTAAAAGTAATAACTCAATACCAAATAAAAGGAGAAGCCTTTATTGAACAAATCTTGTATTGCTATTCATTAATAAACATGACATAAATATACATTTTTACATGACTTATATTAAGGAACTAATAATGTAATGTAGTTTCTCGCTTCTCCTAAATATTTATTTCCTACGTGTAATAAATTTTATTTCTTTATACCCTATTTACAAATACTTTCACAATATGTATATTTTGCTTAGATAAAAATGAAATACTCTTAGCAAATTGCTTACTCTAATACTGAAGAAATCTTAACTGTCTAGACAGAGAATACTTCTTGTGTAACAAATTTAAGTAGAGGTTATTTTTCCCCCCTCACTCTGTTGCCCAGGCTGGAGTGCATTGGTGCAATCTCAGCTCACTGAAACCTCCGCCTCCCAGGTTCAAGCAATTCTCCTGCCTCAGCTTCCTGAGTAGCTGGGACTACAGGCGTGCACTACCACGCCCAGCTAATTTTTGTATTTTTTAGTAGAGACGAGGTTTCACCATATTGGACAGGCTGGTCTTGAACTTCTGACCTCGTGATCCACCTACCTGGGCCTTCCAAAGTGCTGGGATTACAGGCATGGGCCACCACGCCGGGTGTGGTGAGTATTTTACCACATAAATGACAACTGAGGGCAACTACTTTTGAGAAAAGGACACCAGGTCAGACATAAAGGCTCAAAGGGAAAAGTGGCAGACCCAGAACCCAGGAGGGAGCGGCTCTGGGAGGGACACTCGAAAGCTCAGGAAAAGGGTCATGTGTGTTGACAAGTCTGGTTTTGTCCTGGCTGATGGGAAACTGGGAAGGTTTTACCTATATTCGAAGTGAAAACTGGCAAATATTAAATGAAAAAGTTCCTTTCATTCCTACTTTATCATTAAATCACACATTTAAATCACACATTTTCCTCATATTTCCCTTAATACAAATTCAGAATTATTGTCTCCAGTTAAATAACTTAACACAGTGCCTGACACAGACTACGGAAGAAAAAAGGAGATAAAAATGTATTGGTGACATTAATAACTGTCCTATTGAGGTAGACAAGGTGCCATCAATGGTTTTTGAAATGGATAGAGCAATAGTTTAGGAGAAACTGAACACTGCTAGAGGAAATTAAAAAGCTTAATAAATTACTAATCTCTTATGCTAATAATTTAATGCATAATACAAAATCAAAAGCTATTATAGAGTAAAAAAATAAACTATGTTTTATAAAAATGCTCCTCCTGGCCGGGCGCGGTGGCTCACGCCTGTAATCCCAGCACTTTGGGAGGCTGAGATGGGCGGATCACGAGGTCAGGAGATCGAGACCAGCCTGGCTAACGTGGTGAATCCCCGTCTCTACCAAAAAAATACAAAAAACTAGCCGGGCGAGGTGGCGGGCGCCTGTAGTTCCAGCTACTCGGGAAGCTGAGGCAGGAGAATGGCATAAACCCGGGAGGCGGAGCGTGCAGTGAGCTGAGATCCGGCCACTGCACTCCAGCCTGGGTGACAGAGCGAGACTCCGTCTCAAAAAAAAAAAAAAAAAAGCTCCTCCTTTCTCTATGGACTTTCTGTTTATTTCCAGGTGAGGATTATGCTTCAGATGGTGGAGGTAGCTTGAACTCCAACATTAATAAAGGGAGCACATCTGCAACTTCATGTATACTTTTTTAAGAATAGGATAAAATTATAGAAGAATAATGTACCAACAAATTTTGGCTAATTGGATTCTTTCATAACTGGTAGTTTTCAAACTGTCCCGCAGAAATCTAAGGATCTACAGAGGATATTGTAGGATTAAGGGATAAGGAAGTCACAACTTCAGAGCTCCTAACCCTCCTTTAGCCAGAGAGCTCTACTTCTATCTGTTTTAGGGAATATAGTTTCATGCCATTTTTTAAAAGTTCTATTCTTTAAAAAAATTTTTTTAAGGTATGAAAGTCACACTTGACTTGATAGAATACTTCTTTTTAATCTCTTTTAAGTCTAACATGGTTTGGCAAACCAGTGCCCCACAAAGAAACCATGTATACCAATGGAATATTTTTCAGCTTATCCAGAAATAGTACAAATAAACACCCCGTTGTCCCCCCAAAAAATCAAGAAAAAAATATTTCCTCAAAAATCTTCCCTTACATTGTGTATTTATACACTCTTTCATCATCTTATAAAATGCTGTTACCTGAGTTTTCTGGTACGAACCAATGAAAAAATTTTATATTTGCATCATGCTTAATAAGTTACAGAAGGTTTTTTGTTATTGTTTTGGTTTTTTTGAGACAGGGTCTCACTGTCATCCAGGATAAAGTACAGAAGCACGATCATAGCTCACTGCAGCCTTGACCTCCTGGGCTCAAGTGATTCTCCTGCCTCAGCCTCCCGAGAAGCTGGGACTACAAGCGTGCATCACCATGCCCAGCTAATTTTTTAAATTTTTTGCAGAAATGAAGTCTCACTATGTCTCACTATGTTTCCCAGGCTGGTCTTGAACTCCTGAGCTCAAGCGATCTTCCTGCTTTGGCTTCCCAAAGTGTTGGGATTATAGGCATGAGCATCTGGCCTACAGAAGTATTTGACATTCATTTTCTTTTTGTACCCAGTAGGACAATTTCATGACCCTGAAGCACTTAGACCGTGATCATCTCATTGTCAAAAAAAAAACAAGACAAAACTAAGCTAACAAAATGATGAAAAAAATATTAGCTGGCTAGGATCTTGTAATTTATATATTAAAACAATAATTTAATTTGTTTCTTGTTAGCCACTTGGCTGCAGTGCTGTCTAAAAAACCTCAGGCTTGCTCTTCTATGATTCGTTAGGACATGAGGCCTGGTAAAGAAACCACATTGAGGTCTCATTTAACATGAGTCTACACTATTTTTCTCTGCATTAAGATCATGAAAATACCATTAAATCTTAAGCTAATGTGCACTGATTAAAATGAATATTTTAATGATACACAACAAGAACTAGTTATTTATTTTTGTTCAAACAAATGTTTTATGCATCTTGTAATTTTTTTAAGAGACAGGGTCTTGCTATGTTGCCCAGGCTGGAGTGTGGCGGCTATAAAAACTATTAATCCCAGCACTTTGGGAGGCCGAGACAGGCGGATCACGAGGTCAAGAGATCGAGACCATCCTGGCTAACACGGTGAAACCCCGTCTCTGCTAAAAAATACAAAAAACTAGCTGGGCGAGGTGGTGGGCGTCTGTAGTCCCAGCTACTTGGGAGGCTGAGGCAGGAGAATGGCGTGAACCCAGGAGGTGGAGCTTGCAGTGAGCTGAGATCTGGCCACTGCACTCCAGCCTGCAAGACTCCATCTCAAAAAAAAAAAAAAAAAAAAAAAAAAAACACACTATTGCACACAGGTGCAATAAAAACACACTACGACCTCAAACTCTCGGGCTCAAGCAATCCTCCTGCCCCAGCCTCCCAAGTAGCTGGGACTACAGGTGTTCACCACTGCAACCAGCTTTTGTAATTTGTCCCCCTGGCCAAAAATGGTCAAAAGTTAGACAAGTATCTTAAACTGGATCAAGCATAGTTGAATTATTTTTTTTTCCCTACCAAGTCTACAATTGTTATAACTTGTAATTGTTGAATTCATTTTGAGATCCCCAGAAATGGAGTCATACTATGAGTGAAATCATAAGGTTGGATTGGAAGGTTCCTCTTCAATGGGTTTTCTATTGTCCTAGAAAAGCAAGACAAAACTAAGCTAACAAAATGATGAACATAATATTGGCTAGCTAGGATCTTGCAACTGTAAAGACGGGGACCCTGTGAGGCTTTACATGAAATTCTGGGTGGGAAGAAAATAATTCTGTTTGATCATACTTACTAAACACTCTTGATATCATTGCCGTCTTAGTCATCAATCATTCAAATAATGGCACAAGTGCATTTTTTAAATTCACATATTTGCTTAACTATTTAAAAACTGCTGTGCAATTGCCCAGTAATAGACACATTTTACAAAAATTGGGAGAAAAATGCTGTAACAATAGCAACTAAGGATGTAATCCTATGTAACAAAATGACAAAACTTAAAAATACAAATTAATCAGTGTTAGAGGTTTAATTCACAAAAAGTATTTATCTTGGAGTTCTTTAAATAATAATTTCCATATGTGGTTAAGTGTCTGGATGCCAATCATTCACTTATGATTAAGGGTGGAACACTTGAGATGGTGCCAGAAAACCATCAAAGTGCCATCAACCACAGCCAAACTCAAATCCATTAGAAAGAAAGCCAAAGTATCTCAACGTATACCTTTTACTATCAGGTAATAGGCAGTCATATTCCATTTCTAATAAATTCAGCTTTTAAAGAAATTTAAAATGTGACAATTTAGTTACATTTATTGAATGAAGTTAACAAATGGTATCTCTTGAAAGTGAGAGCTCTAGGGACTTAAAAAAAACAAAACTAAAATTTCCTCACTTTATTAGCACAGATAATTATGACCCTTACTTATCAAGCATAAGTCAATTAAACAACTCAGTATTTCACCAAATTAAAAATAAGAATTATACCAGAAATTTGAGGCTAGGCACAGTGGCTCACACCTGTAATCCCAGCACATCGGGAAGTTGGGGCAGGCAGATCATTTGAGACCACAAGTTTGAGACCAGCCCGGCAATATGTGAAACCCAGTCTCTACTAAAAATATACAAATTAGCTGGGTGTGGTGGCACACACCTGTAGTCCCAGCTACCTGGGAGGCCGAGACACAAGAGGCGCTTGAACCCGGAGGCAGAGGTTGCAGTGAGCCAAGATGGCACCACTGCACTCCAGCCTGGACAACAGAGTAAAACCCTGTCTCAAAAACACAAACAAAAAAAGAATTCTTATATGAGAAATTTGAAACCTGAAGGAAAAAAGACAACATAACTAACCTTGCTCAAGTAGTTCTCCACGCTATTATTTGAAGTCCGTGGATTTGAGGAAGAGATCACTAAGTTTTCTCTTGGAATAAGTTTTCTGTTGTGATCTAAACTGTTATTAAGATTTCCAACACAAGGTGGCTCCATGACTGGCCTGGTAGTGAGAGTGGTGAACAAAGATCTGCTCTGCTGTTTTTCCACAAGAAGTTTGGTGCTGACCTCTGCTAGCCTCTCATTAGTTCTGTGAAGATTGCAGAAGACATATGCTTAATATTTTACTTTCCCCTAAATGATTCCTAGGAGACTTGCATTTTTTAAAAAGTTACCGTAAGAGTAAATGAAATTTCCCACTGACCAGTATTTTAATACTGAAAAACATGTCAGAGCATGCCTACTGTATGCAATTATAATTTTTAGACTGTTCTAAAGAAGTGCGTATGTTTCTAGGGTAGTTTCCAACAAACAAGTAATTCAAGCAAAGTAGGGAAGGGAAGAGAATGGCTACCAATGATGTATGGCTTCACAGGTTAACACCTGCTGCCTTCTGGAATGCTCCACAGGTAAGATTCCTGAGGATGTCATTAGAAATACTTGTCTTTAAAGAGTAAATATGTGAGATGATAAATATGTTAATTTGCTTGACTATAATAATCATTTCACTATGTACAAACATATCAAAAACATCATTTTGATACAATTAACAGAACTAAGAACAAAGGAAAAAGCCCAGCTAAAAATACTTGTATTTAGTAAACCAGTTTAGAGATTTAAAAAAAAAATCCTCAAGACATGTGCAAGCATTTGCTTTCACCACCCTTTTACATTTATTTCACCCATTATCTGGAAAAATATTAGGCATCTGGCACCAAGGAATAATTCAGAGCAAAAAATTCTAGGGGAAAAGAAGATAGCTGAGTTGGTGATCAAAAAGAACTAAAGAGCCTCAAAGGCAGTTAGCTCCTAACATTGTTCCCAAGGCATCAGAGGTGGGGCCTGACCTGTTTTCCACACACTCCCTCAGGCCGACCAAGGTGTTATTTTTAACCACTTTATGAATTATACTTCCCTTCATCCCTACGTTAATCATTTTTCACTAGCATACCTTTAAGTAGTAGAAAAACTACACAGGATAGTTTGTCTCACAGCGCCGTCTAGTGATAACACCAGATACCACAATCAAGGAAAGTTCATTTATGGAGTGCCAGAATGTGCAGAGTAGTAGTGATACTTGACCCTTCTGGTTTAAGTTGTAATTTTCCAAAAAACAGCCCAACTCATTAATAATTACATTTATGGCAATGCTGATAAACAATTTGATGACAATGTCAATGTCTAAATTAACAGAGTTTCAAAAGCACATAGCTGAAAGACATAGATCTAGTTAACTACATAAGAATATTAACGGAAAAGCCATAAAAAAAAAAAAAAAAAAAAACCCGAGGAAAGACATAAACTGTCCTGGACTCATATTTTAAAGGTAAGTTAATTTACTAACATTTTCCAAAATTATATTACCTAGTTAGCTTTCACTTCCCATTAATCTCATGAACCTATCTCACTAAGAATTATGCTTTCAAGGCAAATGAATGAGCTTAATTTATTTCCTATTCTATATTTTGACTTACTTGTTCAGTTTATTTGACAAGGACTTTCTAACTTTTAATTCGTCTAGATAGAGTTGCTTATATTTTTCCAGTTCGGTTTTATTAAAGTCTTCTTGAGAAGTTTTTATTTTGGAGAGTTCAGATTCCAGATCTTTAATTCTGAGTTCCATCTGACTTTTCATTGAAGCAAAATTATTCTCTCTTAACTGCTCTAAGTTTTCTTGAGATGCTGCTTGTGCCTAAAACAAATTAAAAGCATGTGTTTTTAAAATATATTAAAAATATGTAACCTGAGTAAGACCATGGCCACCTACTCGGTGTCTAAGGGCTGTTTTGTTTTTAACCCAAACTCCAAAAGAGAAAGATTTCTGTGTCAACAGGCATTGGTCAAAGAGATAAGAGGACACTCCAGGGCTCTAACTGAAACGGGAATCCAAATACACCTTCCAAAGAAATGAAAGTGAGTTTCTACTAGAGAAGCATTTTCATCTTTGATGAAGTAATCAAAACAATAAAGGCTGACTGGCAACCCAGATGTCTAACGATGTTATATGGAAAATAAAAAATAACTGGTAACATAAGGAAAACCTAAGAAAGAAAATGACTACAAATGTGTAGGTATTTTCGAATGAAAATCGTATAAAAATTATTTTTGTGTTAAAATATATTCATGGGAGACTTGAATATGCTTAAAAATTTTGATGTGATATTCCATATTATGAATATACTTGGCAAAGTAAATTAAAGCAATCATCTGTATGGAAGATATAGGAACTCAGAGCTTCTTAGGAATAAATGCTGTGCACATCAATACATGTTGAGAAAAAAGCCCAAGGTCTTGGATCTCTTACAGTAATTCTACCTGCTGGAGCATAAGGTTATGGAATCACCTGGACTACAAGTAAAGGAACGTGGAGTGTGATCCTGAGCCTGACTAGCTCTATGGCTTGGGGCCTGCTGTTTAACCTTTCCCTAGGTCTCTTCATCTGTAAAATGCAAAACTAAACTGGCTTATCACTAAGATTTCTCCCTATTCTCATTCCATGCTAAGAGCTAACACGTAGAGCTTTGTAAGACTATCGTAAATACCATGTGAAGAAACCTGTGTTATCATGGATACCACCACCTTGGCCTTGTAGATTGTGTTCCAAGACTCCTATCTCTCAGGAGCCTGAGGGAAGGGAAAAAGCTGAGAATGAGTAGCGAATACTTTCTATTCTCACAACGGCTACATATTTTCCAGTGGCCCAGATTTGCTCTCTGTTAATCTTCAAATGCTTTCTACCAGTTTGCACCCTCCATCCTCTCTCATAAGCACAGGGGTCCTGCACAGTTCTCAATCGCTCTTTATCCCAACTAAAACAAATTTGTTAAATTATTGAGTTTTAATGACTCATAGACACATAAACTCATGTTATTAAGGAAGTAGATTTTTATCACTCACTCAGACACACACACACTCACGCACTCATATACCCATGTGGGTAAGAGAGGAAAGACATTTCTTTGGCTTTGTTTATTTTAGAGACAGGGTCTCAGTCTGTTGCCTATGGTTCAGTTCAGTGGTACAACCATAGCTCACTGCAGCCTTGAACACTCCTGGGCTTAAATGATCCTCTCACCTCAGCCTCCCAAGTACCTGGGACTACAGCCATGCACCACCACGCCTGGTTAATTATTTTTTTAAATTTTCTGTAGAGACAGGGTCTCACTTTGTTGCCCAGGTTGGTCTTGAACTCCTGGGCTCAAGCAGTTCTCCCGCCTCAGCCCTCAAAGTGCCAGGATTACAGGTGCGAGCTACCATGCCCAGCCTAATTTGTTTGTTTTGTTTTGTATTTGAGATGGAGTCTAGCTCTCACCATCTCGCCTCACTGCAACCTCTGCCGCCCAGATTCAAGCAATTCTCCTGCCTCAGTCTCCCAAGTAACTGGGAATACAGGCATGCACCACCACGCCTGGCTAATTACTTTTAAAAAAAATTTTAGTAGATATGGGTTTCCACTATGTTGGCCAGGCTGGTCTCGAACTCCTGACCTCATGATCCGCCCACCTCGGCTTCCCAAAGTGCTGGGATTACAGGCATGAGCCACCGTGCCCAGCTTTGTTTCTTTTTTTTTTTTTTTTCAAGGCAAAAACAACACAAGTTGTCTTAAAGTCCCAGTGGTTTCCTGGGATGAAGTAGGGGGAATTAACTACAAAAGGGCAAGAGAGAACTTTCTGGAAATGTTCTCTGTTGAGAGGGTGGTTATTCAAGTATATACTTGGGTCAAACTGTTAAAATGGTTGTGTTTATTTGTACATTATACCTCAATAAAATTTAATTTATATATAACCTGGGTAATCATTGTGTCTTTTTTTCCCTTTACTTTTGAGTTAGTGATTCAGAGAGTAATTTTAAATATGTGAAAAAACAAGCTTAAGTTTAAAATATTTATCAGCCAGGTTTGGTGGCTCATGCCTGTAATCTCAGCACTTTGGGAGACCTAAGCAGGAGGATCACCTGAAGCCAAGAGTTCGAGACCAGTCTGGGTAACAAAGCGAGACTCTGTTTTTATAAGAATTAAAAATTTAGCTAGGCATCGTGATATGCACCTGTAGTCCCAGCTATCCAGGAGGCTGAGGTATAAACATTTGAATCATTGTTTCATTAGTACTCATGAACTCTGATAATTTAAAGAATAATAAAATTAATTAAAAATTTAAAAAAGTGAACAATGTAATTTAAGAACAATTCAAGAATACGGTATAATTTCTAAATCACAATATTTTGTTTTCCTGATGATTTTGTTTTATGCCAACTGGTCTTAATAGTCAAATAATTCTCTAATGAAAATCATTATTCTAAATCATCAATTAAGTTATAATAATGATGGAAACTCAAATATCTAAAGGGAGAAACAGATGCCATCATCTTTCTAGAAATCTATAGAACAAATTGCTATAAGGGATGTAGAGGAAACACATATAATGTATTTATCCAAAATACAATTTGCAGTGAAATGAATGAAGGCACACTACACATAAACTAACCTGTAAAAATAGATTGACTTCTTTTAATTTTTCCACTATTTCCTGTCTTGCTCTTTCTTCAATCTCCTGTTTATACTGTTTGACTTGACCAAGTTCTACCATATTCCTTTCTATATGACTTCTCAGGTTGATCACTTCTTGTTCCAACTTCTTTTTATTCTTCTGCAGTTTTTCACATTTCTTTTGTATTGTTTTCATAGATAACAACTCCTGTTGAAGAACTTGATTCTTTGTATCCAGATGTAGACATTTTGAACCTGCAGTCTCCAGTTCTGCTGTAAGATCATCAATCTGAAAGAAGACAATAATATAGTGTGATAATGAAGGAAGTAGCCTGAGAACAGCCTAACATAAAACCAAGAACAAATTTTGAAATAAATTCAACTGCAATAAAATGTCACCTGAAACACAAAACATTCTTCAAATGTGAACCCTTAAATTACTCAGAAAATAAACAAAGTCAAAGCCACCAGGAGTCACAAAAATATATTCCTTATTTCCAGCATCTTGGTCACACATTTGCACTTGATCTTCAACTTGTATTTTTCTATGATTGTTTCGTGTCTTTCCTCCTTACATGGCTCTAAGGGGTAGCAGAAAGTCTCTTACTGCTTCCCCCATAAACATGCCCTGTAATTTCTAAAGAAGTTTCAGGGAACTCCTATTGAGTTATTTAGGCCTCATAAAAAAATGGCTCCCAGAATAAGAGTGTAATTAATGAATCCTGTAATATAGATTCTAATGCCATAAGCCTTTTCCTGAGCTGCAAATGTTTTATGCTAATTTGGCTTGCATTCCAAGGGGTAATAATTATTGGTGTTAAGGCCACAGAATAAGGAACCTAGAAATAAATTCATATATTTACAGCCAACTGATTTTAAACAAAGGTGCTAAGAACATACATTGGGGAAAGGACATCCTCTTCAACAAATGGTGCTGGGAAAACCGTATATCCACATGCAGAAGAATGAAACTAGGCCCTTGTCGAACACCATATACTAAAGTCAACTCAAAATGGATTTCAGACGTAAAAAAGTAAGACCTTGAAACCATAAAACTACTAGAAGAAGAGATAGGGATAATTGCTTCAGGACACTGGTCTAGGCAAAGATTTTATGGCTATTTTTCAAAAGCATAGCCAAAAAACCAAAAATAGACAAATGAGACAATATTAAACTGAAAAGCTTCTGCACAGCAAAGGAAATAATTAAGAGTGAAGAGACAAGCTATAGAATGGAAGAAGCTATTTACAAACTATTCCAGCGTGGGTGCTCGGGGTGCCTGCCCCAACCAAAGTTCCAGCCAATGGCCACCATCAGCAACCAGACACATTAGTGCACAAACCGGAAGATTCCAGTCCCCCTCTATCTAGTAGTTTTAATTCTTCTAGATAGAGTTGCTTATATTTTTCCAGTTCAGTTTTACTAAAGTCTTCTTGAGAAATTTTTATTTTGGAGAGTTCTGATTCCAGATCTTTAATTCTGAGTTCCATCTGGAGAAAAAACTTTCTCCTCAATAGCTCTTATGTCTTTCTCCTGGTTATCTGCTTAACACTATTTGCCATAAATAAATTAATCTCAACATTTATTAGATTCTACTTTAAATGAGACTAATTTCTCCTGTGTAAGTTATTATGTTTCTTATTGTCTATTTTTGTAACATACATTTTTTTTCTGCTTATTGCTTCCTAACAAAGTACCCAAAATTTATGGCTTAAAACGTTTATTTTGTTCAGGAACCTGTGGTTTGGGAAAATCTTGGCTAGGACAGCTTGTCTCTGTTCCCCTCAGGTTCCCTGGACACAGCTCAAAGCCTGGGGGACTGGAACTCCAAGGCTGCCTTTGGGTCTCGAGCTTCCTCCCAAGATCGGGCTTGGTTCCAAGGGCAAGGAATCTGAGATAGGAAGCCTCTTCTAACCTAATGCCCAAGTCACTTGTTGTCACCTTTACCACATTCTATTCATTAGAAATGAGTCACTGAGGTTGGCCCATGTTCTGGTTTATCATGGGATGAATATTTTTTCCTTTTTAGTTGACACATAACATTATATGTATTTATGGCTACAGAGATATTTTAATAGATGTATACAATGTATAAGCGGACTAGTATATCTATCACTTCAAACATTTATCATTTCTTTGTCTTGTGAACATTCAAAATCCTTTTTAGCTTTTTGAAAAAACATAATAAATATATTTAACTGTATTTGCCCTGTGGTGCTATAGAACACCAGAACGCATTCCTCCTAGCTAGCTCTAATTTGGTAGCCATCACCCAACACCTCCTCCCTTCCCCACCCCTTTGCCCACCTCTCCTCCCTCCTGCTTTTCCCAGCCTCTAATACTCACAGTTCTACTCTCTACTTCCATGAGCTCAGTTTTCTTTTTAGCACTTGCATATGAGTGAGAAACTCAGATATTTATCTTCCTTGCCTGACCTATTTCACTTAACATAATGTTACTGACATGATTTCATTCTTTTTTTTTTATGGCTGAATAGTATTCCATTGTGTATATACACTACATCGTTTTTTGTTTTTTGTTTTCTTTTTTTGAGACAGATTTTCACTCTTGTCACCCAGGCTGGAGTGCAATGGCGCAATCTTGGCTCACTGCAACCTCCGCCTCTTGCGTTCAAGCAATTCTCCTGCTTCAGTCTCCCAAGTAGCTGGGACTACAGGCGTATGCCACTACGCCCAGCTAGTTTTTTTGTATTTTTGGTAGAGACGTGGTTTTGCCATTTTGTCAAAGCTTGTCTCGAACTTGTGACTTCAGGTGAGTGGCCCACCTTACTTCCAAAGTGCTGGAATTACAGGTATGAGCCACCGTGCCCAGCCTCCAAATCTTTTTATTTTAAAAAAAAAAATTTCCATTTTTAGATTGAAAGGGTACACATGCAGGCTTGTTACTACACTGTAAGATGCCGAGGTTTGGACTTCTATTGACCCTGTCACCCAGATTCTGAACACACTTCTTGGTACAGATTCTGCATTCTTGGAAACCTCAGTGTCTGTTGTTTTCATCTTTATGTATCTGTATACACCATATTTTTCTTTTCCATTGTCTATGGACATTTAGGTTGATTCCACATCTTAGCTACTGTGATTAGTACTGCAATCAACATGGGAATGCAGATATCCCTCTGATATGCTGATTTCCTTTTTCCTGGATAAATACCTGATAGTAGAATGACTACATCATATGGCAGCTTTATTTTTAGTTTTTTGAAAAAACTCCACATTGTTTTTTATAATGGCTGTACTACTTTACATTCCCACCAACAATGTCTAAGAGTTCCCTGTTCTCTGCAGCCCTGCTAGCATTCGTTATTTTTTGTCTTTTGATAGTAGCGATTCTAACTGGAATAAGATCGTATCACTTGGTGGTTTTCATGTGCACTTCCCTGATAATTAGTGATGTTGAGTATTTTTTCCATATACCTTTTGGCCATTCGTGTGTCTTCTTATGAGAAATGTCTGTTTCAGATTTTTTGCCTACTTTTGAATTAGATTATTTATTCTTTTTGCTGTCAAGTTGAGTTCCTTGTATATTCTGGATATTAGTCCCTTGTCAGATGAATAGTTTATTTTTTTGACTTTTTAAAATAATAGCCTTCCTGCCAAGTATGAGATGGTATCTTGTTGAGGTTTTGATTTGCATTTCTCTAATGATCAATGACGTTGAGCTTTTTATCATGTTTGTTTGGCTGCATGTATGTCTTCTTTTGAGAAGTGTCTATTCATGTCCTTTGCCCACTTTTTAATGGGGTTGTTTTTTCCTTGTAAATTTGTGTAAGTTCCTTACAGATGCTGGATATAAGACCTCTGTCACATGCATAGTTTGCAAAAATTTTCTCCCATTCTGTAGGTTGTCTGTTTACTCTGCTGATACTTCCTTTGCTCTGTAGAAGCTCTTTAATTAGATTCTGTCAATTTTTGCTTCTGTTGCAATTGCTTTTGGTGTCTTGGCCATGAAATCTTTGCCTGTTCCTATGTCCAGAGCTAGAAGCCATTATCCTTAGTAAACTAACACAGGAAGAGAAAACCAAATATTGCAAGTTCTCACTACTAAGTGGGAGCTAAATGATTAGAACACATGGATACATGGAGGGGAACAACAGACACTGGGGCCTCCTAGAGGATGGAGGATGAGAGAAGGGAGAGGAATCAGGAAAAATAACTAATGGGCACTAGGCTTAATACCTGGGTGACAAAATAATCTATACAACAAACTCCCGAAACAAAAGTTTAACTATATAACAAACCTGCCCACGTACCCCTGAACTTAAAAAAAAAAAAAGTTTTCTTTATTAGTATCAAGTCCCTAAAGTTAAAAAAAAAAATCTTTATTTCACTGTTCAAAGTATTGAGAAGTCTATATTTCCCAAAATTAAGTGATTTTTTTGGTCCCAAAACTTACTAAAAATTACCTTATGTTTTAGCTTATTAATCTGAATATCCATTTCAAATTGACTAGATTTTAAATCTCCATGAAAACTAAGTTCTCCATTTTCATATTCATTTAACTTCTTTCTTGTCATTTTTAAGAGGTTCTTAAATCTGCAGGAAGGTACAAAATGAGTAACTCAAGTTTTAAAAAGGCAAACATTTAATAATTATTTAAACAGATATGTTTTAGCATATAAGAGACAGAAATGTATAAATCATGATTCTCTCGTTTATTTCAATCTGACATAGTTTGAAAACACTCTAATGAAATTATAATCTTAGGTAAATAATGTGAAGAAAAATTATATGACATATATGGCAGATTAAGAGTTAATATTGTAATCACATCGAGTTTTTGTAAATTATTCCTATCCATTTTAATGTTAATATAAAACATTAACCTGTCATCAAATATTAGCTATAACCCAGAGATCAGCGTCCAAGGTGAAGAGGAAAAACATACTTAGGCTGAACTCAGTGGCTCATGCCTAAAATCCCAGCACTTGGGGATGCCGCGCCAGGCGGATCACTTGAGCTCAGGAGTTCAAGACCATCCTGGCCAAGATGGTGAAACCTCGTCTCTACTGAAAATACAAAAATTAGCTGTGCTTGGTGTTGCATGTCTACAATCCCAGCTACTCAAGAAGCTGAGCCAGGAGAATTGCTTGAACCCAGGAGGTGGAGGTTGCAGTGAGCTGCGACTGCACCACTGCACTCCAGCCTGGGCAACAGAGAGACTCCCGAAAAAAGAAAAGCAAAGCATATACATACTTATACATAAATGGTTGGAAAAGACATAAAAATACACTTGATATCCACTGACCACAGTTTATAAGAATAAAAGTACAAAAAAAAGAAAGTACAAATAAAAAACATCAAGATCATTCAAAGTAGACAAGAGACAGGAAAGAAAACATCTTTGATGTCTGAGTTAAGGGGAAAAGGAAACAGAGTTTTAGAAGAAAGGAAATGAGCAGAGAGAGCATGTCAGAAGAGATCTAGAAATCTTTACTAGCACAATGCTAACAAAGTAAAACGGATGCAAAACCATGTCAGAGAAAGACAATGAGAGAAAAATAGTAATTAGAATCGGAATGAACGTAAGTACTCAGCAAATAAATAGAAAAGCAGCCTTGTTGGGGCTTCCAAGACAACGGGTAACATTCCATTTTTAAATCTGGATAGTAAAAACATGATTGTTCATTTTACTCTTAAATCATACATAGATTTGTATATGTATGAGGCATATGTGTTTTAAAACAAACAGAAGTTTAATAACATATATACTTCAGGTAAACATGGGAGCTATCCATGCGAAATTTCCATGAGTAAATTTCCATGATATATTTTATAACTACACACACACACAAAAGAGGCAGAAAGAAAGCATAAGCTAAATCAAGATAATTTTTGATGTGATACAGATAGGTTTTCAGATATTAAAAGATCTGAATATCTTTGGACACTACCAAAGAGAGAAAGATTACCAAAGAGAATGAAAATATCTTCAGAAATAAAAGTTCGAAGTAAAAGATGAAGAGAGAAGTTGACATTATATGCCAAAGGCATTGTTACTGTTTTCAAAATCACTGAAGAGTAAGTATAATATTTAGGCATTCAAAAAGTTTCAGATTGTGCTGCAACTTTCTAAAACAATTTTAAAAGAGAATAATTTCATTAAGAAAAAGTAGATATTAAATGAATTTGTATCTAGTTTTGAATAAAGTAAAATTATAGTTAAATCAATTAAATGGTTAAAATGATCTGAAATACTAAAATCTTACCCAGTTATCTCTCTTTCTAATTCAACATTTTTCTTCATTTCCTGATCCAAATTACATTCCAGAGACTGTTTTAATTCCATAAGTTTCTTTAATTGTTCCTTTTCATCTTCAGACTTTGAAACAAAATATTTTCAATTATTTTTAAAACTCTAGAAACACTTTTGTTCTTAAAACTATTATTTCTCATGAGTTCATGAGTAACATATGTTTAGGGAGGTTTATAAAACACAGTTTATAAACTGTTTATCAGTTTATAAACCTGATACCAATAAGAACAGATTTCAAAAACGACTTTTCTTAAAACAGCTCATATTTCTTTTCTGGAACTTAAATTACCAAAATTTATTTGTTAAAAATAGAAGTTTTTACACATAAAATACTAAGTGTTAATGACATTTTTTTTTAAAGTTATTTTAGATGTATGTTCTCGTTTCTAAAGTTGCTCTAGAAACATTGTCATCAATAGTTCAAGATATTCCAGTTTTTGTTAAATCAAATCTTACTAAGAAAATTTTTAGAAAACCTTCATCTGGTTCCCATTACATTTTTTATATTCACCTGACTTCAAGATGAGTTATCTCTCATTCTTTATAAACATTCTTCCATGAGTTTCAATTTTTCCTTTTCTATTAACCATTTCTCTTTAAATAAAGTTTGTCTTCTCCATAATAAACAAAAACATAACTTTTGCCTGATTCTTGTGGCATTTTTAATCATCCCGTTTTTCCACTGGACTTTCCTTTTTGTTTGTTTGTTTGTTTGTTTGTAATAGGGTCTCACTCTGTCAACCAAGCTGTAGTGCAATGGTGCAATCATAGTTCACTGCAGCCTCGAACTCCAGGGCTCAAGCAATCCTCCCACCTCAGCCTCCTCAGCAGCTAGGAGAACAGGCGTGCACCACCACACTGGCTGATTTATTTTATATTTTTTAGAGACAGAGTCTTGCTATGCTGCCCAGGCTGGTCTCAATTCCTAGTCTGAAGCAATGCTCCTGCCTCAGTCTCCTAAAGCACTGGGATTACAGGTGTCAGCCACAGTGCTCGCCAGACTCTAATATTTTTTAATACATGGTCTCATCTAGAGATCTACTTTTTCATCACTTATCTTCTTTTATACTAAAATCTAATTTTCAATCTTATAATTCTCATTTTAAAATTCTGAAAATCATCAAGGCCCTATTTTTAAAATCTTTAATCTGCTTTGCTTCTCAGTAGCAACTACTAACAGTGACCATACCCTCTCCCAGACTGCTCTGACCCCACTTCATTTCTAAATGCAGCCACCCCTCATGCTGAGTTCTGTCCTCTTCCATTTCTCTTCTAAATTCTCTAAGAGCTCCTTAAATCTCAAGGCTTCATCCCAGATTCCCTCATCTAGATTTCCATCCCACACCTCTTTCCTGAGGTCTCTTCCTTCTAGTTCACTTCCATAAACAACTAATATTCTCAACCACACACCCATAAACCATTACTTGGTGCAGATTCCTTTTGTAGATAGCTAATTTTGTACATTTTATGTTGATTCTTACTGGTGTTATTTTGAGTATAGTGTTATTTTCTCATCTTGGGTGGGCACACTCACCCTTAGGATGTCGACCAGCATACTTTGTCTTTGTTTTTCTTTTATAATGCAAAACTTTTCCACAAGGGACAGATTATTGATTGTTTGCCTCTGCTTTCTTTTGAATAATTCCCTCTTCCATAAAGACATGAGATGAGAACCTTCTGGAAAAGTTAGGGGCTATTGATGAGTTGGATGAAAGCTGTCTCTATTAAATTTTTGATTCACAGTGTATACTTCAAAGTGTACTAATAATATGCCATATTCCTTACTCATTTCTATGGGAATCTACAGAAAATCCTGCATTATTTTTGAATACGCTTAGCAGGTTTTGAGTACTTTTACTAAATTTTCCATTTCTGAGACATTGATATATTCATGGACGACACCCATATAAGGGGATGTCCCCCCCATACTCTCATTCACAGGAGACTTCATATCAATATATTGCCATGTCACTTGTGTGAAAAGGATGCCAATAAAGTAGGACTAACACATGAAATCTAGAAAAAAAACTTGTCGATGTTTCTTCTGATAGATATATCTGTATACGAGAGTCGCATAAATCTTCCTATTGTGACTTCAAGAAACTCATTAGTAGAAGCATCAACCTCATTGCTCCACTTTAGTATTCACAATGCAACCTTCTGATCTTCATTTCTACACAGGAAAGCATGAACGACCAGAGAATCCTGTTCTGCTTGTTAAACATCAATAAATACATCATTAAATTGGTACATCAATAAATTGGTATTGTGGATTACACAGCCAACTTTCTGAGACTAGACTGTTTCGGTTTTTTTAGGTTTTTTTTTTTTTTTTTTTTTTTTGAGACGGAATCTCGCTCTGTCACCCAGGCTGGAGCGCAATGGCGCAATCTCAGCTCACTGTAACCTCCACCTCCTGGGTTCAAGCAATTCTCCTGCCTCAGCCTCCCGAGTAGCTGGGATTACAGGCACCTGCCACCATGCCTGGCATGAGTAAGGAATATGGCAAATATTTGCATTTACAGTAGAGATAGGGTTTTGCCATGTTGGCCAGGCTGGTCTCAAACTCCTAACCTCAGGTGATCCACCCCGTCTCAGCCTCCCAAAGTGCTGGAATTACAAGCATGAGCCACTGCGCCCGGCAGGAACTGTTAAGGTTTTGAAAGATTGATGAACACAGATAAATGGGAAAAAAAGTTTCTGAATCTGCAGTGCTAGGGGCACTGTGTTATTCTGTGATGTCCTGTTGGAGCAGCCATTTCTACTTTTTCACAGGTTTCTCTTTTTTAAAATCCAAAGAGAAAAACACATTACTTTGGGGAAAAAATGCTTGTATAATGACCTAGTACCCATTCTTGATGAGGAATACAAATTTAGATTATAAAAGAAATTCAAATTGCAGATCAAATCATTACTCAAATTTCTTAAAATTTCAAAAGACATTATAAGCATTAGCAGGGACTCACAATTGTACACCAATGTCCATAGCATTATTCACAATAAGCAAAAGACAGAAATAATCCAAATGTCCATCAATGGATGAATGAACAAACAAAATGTACATAAAAAACACTGTTTTTAGGCTATCACAATCTTTTATATTAAAAATCTTACTACCAAATTCATTCATATTATGAATTCAGTCAACTTCTATAACGTTAAGACTTGTACTACTAGTAGCAAGCAGTATTACCATGAATACAATAAATACTTTCATCAATGAAGATTATCATATTATCTAAAATATTCTTACATACAGATAGTCCCCAACTTACAACAGTCCAGCTTATGGTTTTTCGACTATAAGAGCGTGTGAAACCACTACAATTTGGATTGACTTACCAGGGGTCAACTTATTAATATATTTTGACTTTACAATGGTGTGAAACCATCACAATTTCAACAAACTTCAAATTTTGAATTTTGATCTTTTCCCTCGCTAGCAATATGTGGTATATGAGATATTCAATACTTTATTATAAGACAGACTGTGTATTAGATGATTTTGTCAAACTGTAGGCTAATGTACGTGTTCAGAGCAGGTTTAAGGCTAAGCTATCGTGTTTGGTAGGTGTATTAAATTTCATCTTATAATATTTTCAACTTATAATGTGTTTATGAGGATGTAACCCCATCTATCAGTTGAGGAACATCTGAAAATTTGAAATTCAAAATGTTCCAAACTCTGAAACTCTGAGTGTGGACAGGATGCCACAAATGGAAAATTCCATACCTAACCTCATGTGACATATCACAGTGAAAACATGGTCAAAACTTTGTTTCATGCATAACATTATTTTAAAAATATTACATAAAATTAACTTCAGGCTACATATATAAGGTATATATGAAACACAAATGAATTTCATGTTTAGATTTGGGTCCTGTCTCCAAGATATCTCATTATGTACATACAAATATTCCAAAACAAAAAAAAAAATCCAAAATGTGAAATACTTCTAGTCTCAAGTACTTTAAATAAGGGATACTCCACTTCTCTTACTAAAGCAATAAAATTCCTTTTCACTATGACAGAAATTAAGAGGTTGACTTACCAAATTTGCATTTAACAGGTTTTTCTGAAGCTCCTCAATTTTGTCCATTTGCTTTTTGATTGTAACTTTTAACTTGGCATTATCTTTTTCAAGCCTGCAATGTATATTTTAGAATAATTATTCTCACAGATAAATTTTTAAAATACTGTGTAATTTCTTAGCAAACACCTGAAGGCATACACATAAATGCTTAAAGATTTCAAAAGTAGGTGATTCGGCAGCTATCATTTTTCTAGTTGTGGTCTGTGGATAATGCACAAAATTCTAGGATAATATTTAAAAAGTGCATTTCAAAATTGCTTAATGCTAAAATTTTTCCTTGACTTCACACAGATGTACCTATGATCATAGCTGATATAATTCTCATACTACACTGCTTATTTGCTCTATAAATAACTGCTTATTTGCTCTATAAATAATCACGTTTTTCTGTGTGCTGCTTTAAATTTTACTTTTGCTTGTGATCTTGCATCTTCTCAGCACATCTGACAGCTTCTGTATGTCGATCCTGTGCTTCTTGCAACTAAAACAAAGAATAAAAAAAACACCACTTTACTAATAATCTAGTAAAACAATCTACTAAATAATAATCTACTAAAATCTGCCCACCACCTCTTTTTGTAACTAAACTGTATTGGAACACAGTCACACTCCTTTAATACGCATAGTTTATGGCTACTTTTGTGCTGTGGCTGTAGAGCTGATTTGCTGCAGCAGGTATCCATGGCTCCCAAAGTCTAAAATAATACTATCTGGCCCTTTACAGAAAAGTTTATCAACCTGCGTTCTACAACTAAAACACATTATTCTTGTTTTCAAACTATATTTTATCAGATAAATACTCAAATTTACAAACTTGGTAAAATGGAGAAAGACAGGAAATTACCTTATGGTAGCATCTATATTTTTGCATTCCAAGCACCACCACGTCAACTAGAATTTTAATATTTATAGATGTGAATGACCATGGCGATGCCAGTGATTATAAAAATTAACATGATGACATGTTAGTTGACAACTAGATGTTTCATGAAATTGAGAGGCAGTATCCACACAGAAGCTGGAATAGCTGGGTGGGAATCCCAGCTCCACCAGTTACCAGCTGTGTGACCTTGAGCAAATTAATGCTCAGTGTCTCAGTTTCTTCATCGGTAAAATAGAAATGGTGACAGTAATAGTATCTATTTCACTGGGATGGTAAGCTGTGTGACATTGAGCAAATTAATGCTCAGTGTCTCAGTTTCTTCATCGGTAAAATAGAAATGGTGACAGTAATAGTGTCTATTTCACTGGGATGGTAAGATGATTCAGTCAAAGAATATGCACATAAAGTACTTAGATGAGTACATGGCATATAGTGAGCTATATATGATATTTGCTGTTTTTGTGATTTTTACTGTATTTTGTGTTCTAATAAAATTGTATATTTTAGGCAGCTGGCATGCCAATGGAAGTGGTCTCCTATAGCTACACTGAATCATTCTTCACACCACTGGAAGTGAAAGCAAATGAGGAGCATGAGGCCCAGAATACACCCCTAGTGCTTCACAGAACTTTCGCCAATTCCACTAGCCAACAGTACTTTAAACAATTATAGATTACTTTGTCTCTGCTCTCCTCAGTGGGCGATGACCACAATGTAAACAGCACCTCCTGGAATGAGTAGTACATAACTTACATGGCCATCAGAGCACTGGACTAAAAACACTGGACTCTACTGCAGAACAAGGTTCCTAAATCAAGTCATTCCCAACAAGTATCTGTGCTGAGCTGCTTTAGCAAGCACTCTGATGAGCTTAAGGCTAAGGTTATGTCACATGGCATATCAGAAAAGCTGAAGCCAGAGCTCTCTGGGTGGTAAAGTGGTATGAATCTATGAATCCCAGCTCTGGCTACATAATAAAGAAATGTAAATTTAGATTTTTTTTTATAGTGAGAAAAACATGAGCATTTGATTGAATAACTTTCCTTTATTAGATTAAGTGGTTTTCAGTTATATTTAATTACTTAAAATATATTTAGAATAACCACCTATGTTAGTCATGGGCTTGTAAAAAAATAAAATAATAAAAATAGAATAAAAGCTTTATTATATCAACGTCTCAAAAAAGAAATTCTTAGTATAATATAAAGTAATTTTAACCTAACAATTGCTAAGCTAAAATATTTTCAATTTATACAAGGATACGTGACAGGCATATCAGATATTATTCACCTCGCAGGCAAATTTATAATTAGATGAGTTTCTCTCTCATGAAAAAAATAAAATTGAAGTTACATTAAGGGCAAATTGTTCTACACAGACTAGATAAAAAATGCTAAAATGTGAGGTCAATGAGAGCCAGAACGGTCAGAGAAAGCTTCCCAAAGGAGGGGGAATTGTGTGCCAGGTCTGAAGGAATGAGGCAACACGAATACAAACTGCAAAGACAGGAAGAACAGCAGATGTAAAGCAGGGAGATGGTGAAAGCAGCCCGAATAACCCTGAGGATAAAATCCAGTGGCAGGAGAATAAAAATATGTCTTATAAATGAATGTTCATCGCAGCATTATTTACAGTAGCCAAAAAGTGCAAACTAGAGGCCCATCCACTGATGAATGGATAACTGGTATAGCCATACAATAGAATATTATTCGACAATAAAAAGAAATGAAGTACTGATATGTGCTACAACACAGATGAACCCCAGAAACATGCTAAGTAAAAGAAGCCACTCATAAAAGACTGCATATTGTATGACTCTATTTATATGAAATGTTCAGAACAGACAAATTTAAGGAGACAAAAAGTAGATGGTGATTGCCTAGGACTGGAGAAGGTGGAGGGACACGGACGGAGATGGTAGTGATGGCTAAGGGATGTGGGGTTTCTTTTCAGAGTGATGACAATGTTCTAAAATTGACTGTGGTGATGGTTACACAACTCTGTAAATAATCTAAGAGACTGAATTTTACACCTTAAATGAGTGAACTGTATGGTAGGCAAATTATATCTCAATGTTGTTTTTTAAAAATCCAAAAGAGGGATCTAGATAATTTTCTTAATTCTCTACTTTAGATATACATATTATACATAATCTAAATACTTCTATGTTTTTATAATATATTTTAAATGAAAGGAAAATGAAGGAAATGCCTATTTTAAATAGTTTATTAAAATATTTGTATTTTGGAGAAAAGTTAATGGCCTTTCTGTACAAATTAATTTGAAATCCATAAAATAAATCAACACAGATTCTGTATCCATTCACAAAAGTGAAAATAAGAAATGAGACAATTTTCTGGAACATTCCATTAAACATTATCCTCTAACTTAATCTGGTTTGCTTCACCATGACAATAGAAAAATCACTATAAAATACTGTTTAACAGGAAAAAAACTCAACTTCCATGAGGAATGATGTATAATTCTCAACTTTCGTAAGGGTAAATATTATTTTTTTAAATGTGTAATTATAAGAAAAAATGGCAGAATGAAAGTCAGAGTTTAATAAACAAGATAGGTGCGGTGGCTCACATCTGTAATCCCAGCACTTGGGAGGCTCAGGCAGGTGGAACACGTGTGGTCAGGAATTCGAGACCAGCCTGGCCAACATGGTGAAACCGTGTCTCTATTAAAAATACAAAAATTAGGCCAGGCGTGGTGGCTCACTCCTGTAATCCCAGCACTTTGGGAGGCCGGGGAAGGTGGATCACCTGAGGTTAGGAGTTTGAGACCAACCTGGCCAACATCGCAAAACCCTATCTCTACTGTAAATACAAAAATTAGCCAGGCCTAGTGGTGGGCGCCTATAATCCCAGCTACTCGGGAGGCTGAGGCAGGAGAATCACTTGAACCCAGGAGGCGGAGGTTGCAATGAGCCAAGATCATGCCACTGCACTCCAGCCTGGGCTACAGAGTGAGACTCTGTCACAAAAAAAAAAAAAAAAAAATTAGCTGGGCATGCTGGCACACACCTGTAATGCCAGCTACTCAGGAGGCTGAGGCAGGAGAATCACTTGAGCCCGGGAGGTGGAGGTTGCAGTGAGCTGAGACAGTGCCACTGTATTCTAGCCTGGGCAACAGAGTGAGGCTGTCTCAAAAAAAAAAAAAAAAAAGCAGCAAGTGTATTATAAAGATAATAAAATTTAGGCCAGGTGCGGTGGCTCACGCCTGTAATCCCAGCACACTGGAAGGCTGAGGCGGGTGGATCACGAGGTCAGCAGATGGAGATCATCCTGGCTAACACGGTCAAACCTTGTCTCTACTAAAAAAAAAAATTAGCCAGGCGTGGTGGCGGGCGCCTGTAGTCCTAGCTACTCGGGAGGCTGAGGCAGGAGACTGGTGTGAACCTGGGAAGTGGGGCTTGCAGTGAACCGACATCATGCCACCGTGCCACCATGCTCCAGCCTGGGCGATAAAGCGAGACTCCATCTCAAAGAAAAAAAAAAAGTTAATAAAATTTAAATTAATTATAACGAAAATACAAAAGAAGGTTACCTACTAAATTAGTATGATAAAACACTATATATTTAACCAGTTATAGATTAACTGTTGACATGTTAAATTTCATACATACTTGATTTCTGATTTGACCTAATTTCTTCTTTAAATCCTGTGTCTCATCCTCTAAATTAATACGATAACGTGATGTAACCTCCAGTGAAGCCTCTGACATAGATTGTTTTTTTAGGGTATCAGCCAGTTCTTGTTGAAGTTGTCTCACAACAACCTGATAAGACATTTTTGTTACTGATTTTTTAGACAATTCAAATTGACAAGAATAAAAATAAAATTACCTCAACTGAAATATATAAAAAGCTACTGACAGAAAAGTATTAAGAGATATAGCAATATACTTCAGTTTATCTGGGAAATCTGGAATTAACTGTCAAAATAACACACTTAATTGAATCTTAATTTCAAAATACTCATTTCAGGTATGAGCATTTCCATTTATCTGTTTCATGGTGGCAGATAAATGGAAATGTTCTTAAGATGTGGCAACATAAAGACATTAAAATTTTATCTTCAGCAGTAAAAGACTACATTATTCACATTAGTTTACTATTCATACTAGTCTATTAACAGCTCATAACTTAAAACTCAAAATTTCATAGATGATACAATGTCTTTACTCAAAGTAAAGCATCTCTCAGCTCTTTTATTTGCTGAAAACAAGGGATGTTTCTAAACTGACAGCGTAAATAAGCGTATCTATTTATTTTTATAGTTAACTACATAACCGTATATTATTTTAAATTTTCTTTCGGGAGGTTTGAAAAATATTTATCTTTCTTGATACTTACTTCTCTTTCTGCCTTTTCATTTTCATATTGATACTGTCTTTCTTTTAAGTGATTACATTCACTGATTAACTCCTTATTTCTTTCTTCTAGCAGAAGACTTTGCTTTTCGCTCTCAGCTTGAAGTTTTTGCACAATAGCATGAAACTGGTCTTGAATATTAATCACTGTCTTCTCTTTATTGTCAGCCTTGTTGTGGGCATCATCCAGTTGTTGTCGAAGCAGCATATTCTCACTTTGTAGTTGAGACAATCTCTCCTCTACAGACTCCTGCTTTCCAATGTATTTATTCACTTTAACTTGTTCATTTTGATACTTTTGTTCCATTTCCTTCATTTGACACTGGGTTTGGCTTAGGTCCTTCTGTACCCGTTCTAAACCCAAAGTCTTTTCTCTGAGGGCATCTCTTGTGTGATGGAGCTCAATTTCTAGGCTATTGAGTTTACTTTCAGTTTTAAATAGTTGTTGAGAAAGAATCTCATTGTTATCTTTTAGGTGAGACGCATCAAAATTCATTTTGTCCTGTAAACGAGACCACTCATCTCTTGCTCTCTGGAAAGCAAGTTCTAGGTCTCTTTTTGATGTCTCACTTTGATCACGATCATGTATAGCAGCAGCCAATCTCGAACGGTATGATTCAACTTCTGCTTCTAGTCTTTCCTTGCCTTGCTTTTCACTCTCCAGTTTAGAATTTAGCATTGCATTCTCAGCTGTCAGAACACTAAGCCGTCCATTATACTGGGATATTGTTTGTGTTAATGTTTCCTCATTCTGCTTTATAGTCTTCTGAAGGTCTTCATTCTTTTCTTTTACAATTTCAAGGTCCTCAAAACATTTCTTTTCTTTTTCCTGGTTTTGATTTTTTATCGTGTCTATTTCTAGTCTTAGCATAGCAATTTCTTCCTGCAACATGCTATTTTTATGCAGTAGGTCTTTTTCTTCTTCATGACTATGAGAATTCTAAGTAAAACAAAGGAAACTTTGAGTTAGCACCCAAGAAAATGACATATCATGATTTCCTTTGAAATTAAAGAATAAGCTGTACATTTTACAATAAAGGGTTGCAACAAGTGTATATCCAATTGAAAAAAAAAGTTGGATCAAAACTCAAACCTTATAGAGCATTAACTCCCCAAAGTTCAAAAATTTATTTGAAGACAATTAATCCATGAAAGTAAAACAGAAATCACTAGAAAATTTTTAAGAATCTCAGAATTGGAAAGGCCTTTCCCTAAAGTACAACAAATTCAAAAGCATAAAAGATTAATAATTTGATCACATTAAAAAATTGGGTTTATATTCTGATATCTAACCCATACACCAACCCATAGTAAGAGCCTTGGCTCTGCATATATCTGGACAGATAAAATTTCCCGCAGTTTTTCAGGTTTCTTTTTTCTGAGAATATTCTATATTCTACTTTTCTCACATCTTTATAGTCAGTTATAACAATTAAGTTTATTGATGAATAATAAATCTAGGCATTGTACTAAGCACTTCTACTATATCAATGGACTCATTTAGTATCACGATTTTGAAAAGGAAAAGTTAAAAAAAATATAAGCAGCTGTATGATTTTCTCTGGGGCTTCTGACTCTATTTGTAGTCTTCTTTCACTAAATCAGTTATTTCTGTGGTATAAATATTTAAATACAAAAGAAGACTTTTATTTCACAACACTAATGGTAAATAGGACAAAATCTGTAGAGCTCCTCTTAGAAAACATGAGATGATTTGTTGTCGCAATAACTTTTGTTTCCTCTTCATAATGTTTGAAACTGTAATAATGTGAAACAGGGAGAAATATGCCGAACTGTTTTACTAGGAACAAAATACTTATTACTAAATTATCACTAAGTATATATCATGGCATATCATTGTTTCAAAAGCTCTTTGTACCAAAATAAGATACTACTTGCAGCACACTATTACTTTTCTCAAAAGTGAGAAGATTAATATCCAAAATGTGGTCTCTGAACTGGCTGTACTTTTCCTCCCTTCCTGTGGGTGGAAGTAATAAACTAACCTCTCCATTAATATATCAAGGTGATGAAATCACTTCCAAAAAATCAAGCGTTTATTGTTAGTAGCAAGGGTTTTGAGATTGTGGAAAGACCATCAATTCCTATGGAAGATATTAAAAGCTTCTCCTTTGGATGAGGCCATTCTGAATGTTGTTACTTGACTGCTGCAGACAAGTGGAGCTGAATTAAGAACATCACTTTATCCAATGGACCAAAAACGCTACCACCACCCCCAAGATACACATATATGGCTTAAAAATCCTCAATACTTTCCAAGATGCATATATAGTTGGTTTTTAAAATATATACACATACAAATACATATACACACACAAATAAATATATACACATATTTGAAAATGACTAAAGGAAATAGAAATACCTCAGAATTCATTTTCCTTTGAGTCATTCCAATCTCCTTTTGTTTGGAAAGGTGATTGGTCAGAATTCCATCTTGTAACATTCTGGCATTCTGTTCTCGAGAAAGTTGCCTCTGAGTGTCATTTCGCTCTTGTACGACCTAGAGATATATTAAGTTTTGGGTCTATTAGCATTTTTTAAAAGTCTAAAAGGTTAATCAAGAGCAGAATTTTAAAACAAAAAAAACTTATAAAAAGGAAATAGCGGCCGGGCGTGGTGGCTCAAGCCTGTAATCCCAGCACTTTGGGAGGCCGAGACGGGCGGATCACGAGGTCAGATGGAGACCATCCCGGCTAACCCGGTGAAACCCCGTCGCTATCAAAAAATACAAAAAACTAGCCGGGCGAGGTGGCGGGCGCCTATAGTCCCAGCTACTCGGGAGGCTGAGGCAGGAGAATGGCGTAAACCCGGGAGGCAGAACTTGCAGTGAGCTGAGATCCGGCTACTGCACTCCAGCCTGGGCGACAGAGCGAGACTCCATCTCAAAAAAAAAAAAAAAAAAAAAAAAAAAAGGAAATAGCATATTAAAATGCAAGAACCTTTATTACTCAAGAATTACTCAAATTTTAATCACATAAATGTCAGCTAAATTCATCAAAGAGCAAAAACGGTTCTTAAATACAGGCAAATAAAGAATTGTGAAATAAAATGTCAAACATTTTACTAGTTTCATCATAATTTTAGAGATATTTAGCCTGTATTTTAACATTAAATGCCTGAATTAACATTTATGTTAGTGATTAAACTCAACTTATCCTCCATTCCTTCATTCAGAAAACAGAGACTGAGCATCTATTAGGTGCCAAGATTTATCATGAATAATTTTAGTTATAAAGGTCATAGGTCAGCTTAAGATGAGATAACATTTTTGTTTTAAACCTAGATAATATATATTAAATCAAAAGCATAAGTAATAGTGATGAAATAAAGTTAAAAATATAAAATTTTTATCCAAAATTAATTTACCTGATTCAAATTACTTTTTACAGTCCTCAATTCCATCTCCAGTGTTTGGAGACTCAGTTCAAGCTGTTGTTTCACTTCAACTTCTTTCCTATATTGCTCTTCTTTCCTTCTTAACTGTTCCCTAATTTTTTCATACAACATATCAGCATTTCTTCTCTTCTCTTCTTCTTGGTTTAAGCTAAATCTGCAGTTAAAGATGCTTATCTTAAAATCTGTATTGTTACAAAATAAAAAGTTCATTGTGTGATCTGCTGCTTCATATGTTGGTTTATCACCCTAATACAATTTCTGTGTTCTTGAATATCTTTCCTTTCTAGTTCTCCGATTTTTAATTTCTCACTTCAGTCTTTTCCAAAGGACATATATACTCGAAAGGCAGTGATGAAAGAACATTCTGTTAACTGGTAGGTTTCTGTTACAAGTACCTCTGGCAAATATTATGGAAAAGGATATTGGAAATGATTCAATAAAAATGCAAGTTGAAAATTATCTTTTTGGCCGGGTGCCAGTGGTTCATGCCTGTAATCTTATCACTTTGGGAGGCTGAGGAGGGCACATTACTTGAGGTCAGGAGTTCGAGACCAGCCTGGACAACAGGGTGAAACCACATCTCTATTAAAGATATAAAAAATGAGCCAGGTGTGGTGGCATGCGCCTGTAATCCCAGCTACTCAGGAGGCTGAGGCAAGAGAACCCGTGAGGCAGATGTTGCAGTGAGCCGAAATCGCGCCACTGCACTCCAGCCTGGGCAACACAGCAAGACTCTATTTCAAAAAAAAAAAAAAAAATTTAGGTTGAAAAAATGGGCATTTCATTCTCTATTAATTGAAACGTAAATTAACATAAACTTTCTTGAGAACAATTTAAAAATCTGGATCAAAGGCCTTTTTAAAAAAAATTCCTATAAACAATTCTATATTGAAGAATTTATTCAAAGTAAATAATTAGAAATATAGAAAAAGATTTATAAAAAGGTATTCCTTCCAGCATTAACTATAATACAAAAAAATTGTAAACCCAAAACTTATTCTATTAAATAAATAGCCGGGCGCGGTGGCTCAAGCCTGTAATCCCAGCACTTTGGGAGGCCGAGACGGGCGGATCACGAGGTCAGGAGATCGAGACCATCCTGGCGAACACGGTGAAACCCCGTCTCTACTAAAAAATACATGTAA